>NC_135212.1:47078324-47093324 GCF_052324685.1 Brachyhypopomus gauderio
TCAGATAAAACATACTGTATGCACTCAGATTTTTAATGGAAATAAAATCACATTAACCTCTGTATTTCCAAAATATACATGGATATTAATACAGATAAAAATATAGATAATAGTACATATTCAATCCTCAGACAGATACTAAATGCAAATAGACAGATAGAGAGCTAGGCAGATATTACTCTAACATTGTCATAAAATCCATCACATATTGGACTGTCTGTCAATGCTCACAGGGCATTGATACATTCAAACCATATGCAAATATGTAACCATGAGTCATAAGACACAAAAACACAGATTCAAAAAAACCCACACACACAGACACAGAACTCACATGGTCCTACTCACACACACACACACGCACACGCACACGCACACACACACACACACACACACACACACACACACAGAGGTACAGCAGCATCAGTCATTGTGGCTGGGTGTAATCATCAGCATACAAAGGCACTGATTGGCACCAAAGCTCCACAACAGGCCTGCTGTGCTCCATGGGGTCTCCAGGATGAGTTGCATTCTCTCTGTGGATCCAGGCAGCTCTGCACAGGCCCTGTGTAGGCCCACACACCACCTTAACTCCATCCTTTTCAAAACCCTTCTGCTCCTTTATTGCATTACATGTTCAATGTGTTGAGTTCTGATTATTTTTATTTAAAGCATAAAAATTATATTTATTAACTCTATTTACATTAATTGATATACTGTACATAGATGAAATTCAGTTATTTTCTGGAGACACCGTCTCTCTTAGCCGTATCTCAGTTGCTTATGGTGCCTTCCGCCAGCCGAGGGCGGCAGGGTCTCTACGGTAACAGGACACCCGCCGGGAGATGAGGGGGCTAAACAGTCAGCACTGTGACTTGGTGAGAAGTCACTAATCAGCTTAAATGAGCAGCTTTCATCCACTGTCAGCCTCCGTGACACATCCACGCGGGGAGAGGTGCACGGCATCTCCTGGAGACGCAGTTGGAGCAGGATGGAGTCCAACAGGGCCTCGTGTTTCTAATAATCCCCGTAGTGGTCGCTCGATATACCGTTTGTTAAGCAGTATCGCAATAATGGCCTTTGCGGTACTGATACGGCAGAACGGTATTTTTTGTGCTTTGACCACCTTGACAAATCTCAGAATTCCTTTTATGTGGGTGTTGCAATACTGGAGTGATCCCACAGAAGTAAATGTTCAAAGTGGCAGGGGTGATGATTCAAATCTTGCTGAGTTGAGTCTTCAGTCTGTGCTAAAAGACAGCAAAGGACTCCACTGTATGAACCGGGGCAGGAATACCACTTCTGAGGTATGTTTACCCTGTCCGCTGAGGGGATCATAACGTGGACTTGGCGGTGGCAGAGAACAGGGCGAGATACTAGGTGACCCTAGTGTTTACAGGGGTCAGGTCCATTTTTGCCCTTGTAAACAAGTTTCACGATTTTAAACCTGTTTTGACTGAGCCCAGGAACCCAGTGGAGGGAAGACTGATATTGTCTATGACACTGTTCTCGCATGACCTCTCCTGTTTCAAAATGTTACGTTAGGAGCTTCATGTGTTCCTCTTGGTGGAGCTAGTGGCCTGGGCAGCAGCTACATGACCTATTACTGGTACAGTCATAATAGACTTCCACCAGCCCAGAGACCCTGCCCCATGACCCTGCTCCATGACCTTGCCCCTTGACCTTGCCCCGTAACCCTGCTCCATGACCCTGCCCTGTAATCCTGCCCCATGACCTTGCCCCATGACCCATGACCCAAGTAGTTGCAAAAAGTCTACTTAAAAAGTGTTCTCTAGGGAAGCTGTGGACACACAGAGCAACACTCGCACATGCACGCACACACACACACACACACTCTCACCATTCCACTGCTCCCTCACACCATCAATGTCGTGCAGTGATGACGCCCTCCGGAGGCTCCGTACGCTCTCTCTGGAGGGGCGGCGGGAGGGTGAAGCGTCTCCGGTGTCTAAACGCTCTCCGGGGTGCAGGCTGGACGAGAGGCCCGAGACGGCAGGCGTGGATCGCTCCTGCTGGATGAGGGCCTGAGTCTCAGACTGCACACCGCTCTCCTTAGCTGGAGCAGGAAAGTCCTTCAGAACCACCTCCTCACCTGGAGGCTAGGGGTCAGACAGAAACAGAGGGACAGATAAAGAGTGGAGTGAGAGAGAGAGACAGAGAGAGGGAGAGAGACAGAGAGAGAGATGGAAAGAGAATGCAGTTTTTTAAACTCAAGGTGCGACAAACTGACCAGAAAGAAAGTGAAATGAAGGGAAGACAAACTGAATGTGACTGCAGACAGATTAAACAAGAAAATGTGAAGCGGAAGTTAAGTCCAAGGGCAACCCAAGACACAGCAAACAGGAATATCCCAGGCCAAACTAACAAAACCCAGAGGAAGGGTCACACTTCAACACTAACAAATAGCTCAGAGCTCCAGCGTGGAACGAGAGACTGTGGTGGGGGAGTGTAAATTCAGTTCTGAGATAGAGGAGCTAACAGGTGGATGAGGGAGTGACCGCAAACTGTAGTACGGAAGTAGGAGCTATTTTGAAGGTCTTTATACAAATCCAGAATGGCATCATTTTAATTAATATCAGGGAAAAACAATGGAAATAAGAATAAACAATAAAATAGCACTTACAAATTAATATAACTTAATACAACCAACTCATACACCAGATATACATTACATACATCTCAAATATTTACATTCCATTAATTTAAGAGAAAATGGTAAAACTAAGCTGTGTTGTGTGGGTGGTTAGTGGGGGTACACTGTAATGATTAGTCAGGGGAGAGGTGGAATCTAAGGGGCACTCCAAACAAGGAGAACTAACCAAACATGAAACTATACAAAAGCGTAACATGGTAACATGAACACCAGGCAAACAAAGGCTGAACAGACCTACACAAGACAAGCACTTTAAAGCATTAGGAAAACAAATCAAAACTGATAGCCAAGCTTCAGAGAAAAAGGATTAAATATGTGTCCTAACAAGGGCTAACAAGACACAGGTGAGCCAAGGGAAGAGAAATAAACGAGATGTGGACCAGAAAGACCAATCAGAAGCACATGGAACAAAACCAGGAAGAGAGAGATAAGACAGGTAACCATAGAAACAGGGAAGCTAAGGAGGAACAACCATGACAAAGATATTCTCATGTACACAATATTTATTTAATTGTGTGGGCATATGAGTGTGTGTGTGTGTGTGTGTGTGTGTGCGTGCGCACCTGTAGATAGTCAACCATTACTCCCTCAAACTGGTCTTTGGACGGGCCGTGCCGTGCCACACGAAGCGAGGGCATCCTTAACCCCAGCCTGCATGTCTGAGCTGAAACCAGCCGTGCAGAAGGTACGATCACACACACACACACACACACACATGCATGCACATGTAGATACACACCTGCACGCACACACATGCCCCTCTTCACACTTTTTTAATGCATGTGCCTGAAATAGAGTGATGAATGAGCAAATTCATACTTACACCACATTTACACTAAAATGCATAGACCTTTATCGAATACTGTGTCAGGTAAAATGCAAAGCTACACACACCTGAGTAAATCCAATGCCACCAGAAACAGTCAAAACACACACACACGCACACACACACGTGTATGCACACACACCTGAGCGTATCCAGCCCTGAGCGACTCGCTGTCGGAAGCCTTTTTTGGGGGAGGGCTCAATCAGTTCCTGGAAGTTGAGGATGAACATGATAACCACACCCTCCTCATTCTTCACTGGGACCACATCCACCAAACATGGCCGACACATCCCTGCAAAAAGGAGTGAGAGAGAGAGAGAGAGAGAGAGAAGACAAAGGGAGAGGCAGGAAACAGACAGACATGGTGAGAAAGAGTGTCAGCAAACAGAGTGAGGTGGAAGGAGAGACCCAACGTGCTGATAACAGCACCACCCACGCGTAGCAGAGAGTAGCTCAACACCAAACTGCCACAGTACCCAACCGCATGAAGAAACTTAAAACAGCTGGACTCACAAACCCGCTCAGACAAACACAGCATACACACTGGCTGAGGGGTTTACTGTCCACGTGTGTACACACACAAAAATATAAACACTGACGGAACAAACTATATCCTCCCCTCACTGTCTACCTGTGTAACGTTAATACACACACGTGTATAAAACACACAAAGCTAAATAGAGCATGAACACCCAGAGACTCTGCTAGAGTAAACCATCAGACAGATTCGTCTGTGCTATGTCACCATAAAAATCTTTTATATGACACTATTTTCCTGAAATAAGGCGATTAAGGGCTGAAGGTTTGAGAGAAACCAGTTTGAACTGCAGTAGAAAATATAAAGAGAGGAAGAGAGCATGGCACAGTGAGGGAGAAGAGTAGCAGAGAGGAATGGAAAGAGAGAGAGAGAGAGAGAGAGAGAGAGAGAGAGAGAGAGAGAGAGAGAGAGAGAGAGAGTAGCATGTAGAGAGGGAAAGGGAGGGGAGGAGGGAAAGGCTGACGGGAGATGGAGAGAGTTTCGGGAGGAAGTGAGCAGACAGGAGAGATGGAGTGACACAGGACAGGTGGAGAGAGAGAGAGAGAGAGAGAGAAAGTGAAAACTGGCTGAAAACACAAAGACATCAGAGCTCAGAGGAGTGGTGAGGGAAGAAGATAGAGGGGATGATGAAGGAGCGACCGCGTCTGGTGAGGAGCACCACCACACAGAAGCAGCAGCCAGCCCAGTGTGACAGCCGAGCCCCCTGTGCCCCAGACTACAGCCTGCCACCGGCGCTCTAAATATAGAGCCCATCCCTGCACGCTCGCACACACACGTGCACACACACAAGTACACACACATGCTCACACACAGCCAGGCAATGGTCTGTCTCCTCCATGTGCCTAACAGTAATGGAGACACTGATTTTCTCTTAAATTACATATAACCAGATTAAGAAACATGTGTTATGGATGTATATCTGGACATCTGGGCATTGTAGTTTTAGTGTGTGTGTGTGTGTGTGTGTGTGTGTGTGTGTGTACTCTGAGCTGGGAGCTTTAGTTCAAGTGGTTAGGGTGGGAGCAGTGCAGTCTCTGGAGTCCTGTTGTCATGGTAATATTATCAATGCGCTGCTTCATAACCAAGGAACACCTGTCCGATATCTAACGTGCGCACACAAACACACATCACTCACATTCTTGAGTATAATGATGTGCAGATTGATTCTCTCTGTGTTCAGTGGAATCAGAGCAGTCAGGGAGGAATGAAGGGACCCGTGGAGTAAACACAGCTCTCTGCCTGCCTGATGCACTGCGTGTGTGTGTGTGTGTGTGTGTGTGCATGTGTGTGTGTATGCCCGCGTGTGTGTGTGCGCATGTGTGTGCTCACGTGTGTGTGTGTGTGTGTGTGTGTGTGTGTGTGTGTGTGTGTGCATAACTGCATGTGTGTAAGTGTGTACATATGTCTATGTGTAAGTGCCTGTGTTTGTATGTATGTGATAGAGAGATCTGTATTATCAGGTAGATCTGTGATAGTTAGTCCTTGGTGGATGTTCTTAGGCCTGGATTATTATAAAGCTGTCTGGAATAATGTCCGCTGTTAAAAAAAGTGCTACACATACAATATTCAATGGGATTACCATTCTCTCACCTCCTCTCCACCTTACCTGGTTCTCCTCGCCCACATCCCCATCTCTTGACCTCCGACCCAAATGTATGTGCCTAGCGCTGGTTCCCTGGCCCACCCACACCTCCACCTGCCCCATGTGCATATACATGTGCGTGCGTCTACCTTCTTTGGAGTAGTAGAGGATCTCCACCTTGCGCTCCTCGGAGCCCAGCAGTGCCTGCGTGAGCTGGGCCAGGGCGGCCGTCATGGTTCCCGGGCCCACCAGGAACTGGCACGTGCACGGCTGCTGCATGATCTCGGCCCGCGAGAACCCAAACATGCGACAGAAGCCTTCGTTACAGTAGATGATGCCACAGTTCTTCATCTGAGCGTTGGCGATCAGGAACTTGCGATCTGGAAGATGCGGGATGCAGGCGGGGGGGGGGGTGGGGGGGGGGGGGGGGGTGGAGGAGGGTGGGGTTCACGGAGGGAGACACAGATCTGGTTACAGCTAATGACAGTGGAGCAGACTGAAGTGAAGTGCTACAAATCAAGAGCAAAAAAAAAAGTGCCCTGGACAACGGCAGTAGGGCCAGTACAGTGGACCGCACGTGTGCCCATCAGAACAGACGCCACCATCCGGATGAACAACAGAGCCACAACAGTAAGACAGATGGAGAAAAATCATGTGAAGACTTTTAGTGCTTTTGTAGACTTTCAGTAGTGTTTATGATGGAAGAAATAAACACAAACTTTATGGTTCTTAAGGTCTTTATGGCCTTTGACCCAGATCCAGGACTGTTACGCCCTGGAGCAGTTGAGTACAGGCAGGTGGTACAGATATATCTCACAGTCACAGGGTATTCAAGCACACACATAAACACACTTAAACACACATAAGCTGACTAGAGTTGAAACATTAGACAAATAGCTGGACCATCAATAGCAAAGATCTGTGACATACCATGGTACATATCTCTATCTCTCGATCTCACTCTTTTCTCACACTGTTTATCTCTCAGTAGATCTCGTCTGTCTTTTTGTCTTTGGTCTCTCCCACCACCCACTGTCTTCCTCTATTTCTATCTCTGTGTCCATCTCATTTTGCTGTCTTTCTCTTTCTTTGTTTTTTATCCCTCTCTTACACTTTCTCTTTCTTTCTCTCCATCTCTCCACCCCCACCTTTTTCTTCCTTCGTGTAATTATCTTGCAGCGGGGTGCCCGTGCCGTCTCTGTACGGTAGGAGTTATTTCTGCCGTGACACCCCAGAGCTCACGCAGCTGGAGCGATGGCCAAACTGCCCACACTCAAGCTTCTGTTCTTCTGCCTCTCTAAACACTCCCCAGTGCAACGACACCCAGCAGCCAGAGGTTCCACGTCACACGCACACACGGACTCACGTCTGGCTCACACGGACTCACGTCTGGCTCACACGGACTCACGTATGGCTCACACGGACTCACGTCTGGCTCACACGGATGCTGCTTCAATTCCGCTTTCTCACACACAAGAAACCACTAACAAGAAAAGCACCCCATGAACACTCAGTGTCCCTCTCACTGAGTTCCTCTTCATCCCTCTTCATCTTGTCTTTGTGATAATTGTTTTGGGGCGAGGAAAACTTCAGCATCACACTCATTATCACTCTGTTACACCGCCATGGAACGGAAGGCACCCGACTGTTGCCTAGCAGCCTGCAATCACAGTGAGCTTCAGCAGGTAGAGGGGAGGAAGGAGCGTACAAGCACATGACAGTACCTGCACACACACACACACACACACACACACACACACACACACACACACACACACACACGCACACGCATACACACACGCATACACACACACACACACACACACACATACACGCACACGAATACACAAACACACACACATGCACAAAGTAGCATGTACTATGAGGATGGAACAGGTGACCAATCACAGTTGAACAGATACCACTGTGAAGAAAGCACACCTACATCATAGTCACAGAGTCATAGTCATCTCAAATCTAAGCATGCCAAAATGTCAAGATCTAAGTCGTCTACTGCTGGTCCAGGACGGACTGAAACACACACACACAGACTCGATGTTGTGTACTCCTGTGTTTTCATGGTGAACCCATTCGACTTGTGCTTTGCAGGACTTCTATCTTATACTGTGAGAATGAGATGATACAGCATTAATAATGTCAGTAAATCTGCACCTACACTTGACAGCTTGAAGCTGTACAAACATTTAATTGGGAATGATGTACAACAAATTAATGTTCTACTAACTTTAATGTTCAACTGAATTTAGTAGCATATGACAACCAGAACCGTGTCTATAGCTGGCCTCGTGACACTTCCTTTCATCCCAACCGACACTTCTTATATAATGACGGGCTTATCAGTGAAAGTGACGTGTTGGAATACTTAAATGGGAGCAGGGCCACATGATTCAAATGGATGGAGTGGTTTAATACTATCGAGACTGTGGTAGAAACAGTGTCTGCACAAAGGAAATCTCTGTATAGTATAGTATTGATATAGCATTGCATAGTTTAGATCCCGAATGTAGCGTACGCCATGGGTGTTCTGCTGAATTACTGCACACACGTGCACAAAGTCAGAGAATTTTTGTTGCTGTAAGTCACTGTGATTATCTCTCTGTGACATAACGCTGTAATGCACGAGTCCAATAACACAGTCAAATGTCAGATGAGCTTGACAATGAACAGCCCACTGGACGTGACATTCCTGAAGGCTACTAAATGAACACACTCCACCTGTCGCCGCGTTTCCATATGCTCAGGCAAAGAAGCCAGGGAAGAATAGTTATAATAATGATGATCCTGAACACAAGCAGTGTCCGAAAGTGCTATTTATAACATTACCCTCGTGGTTCTCTCAGCAGACGCCATCACACTGTAGAGAGACAGAAAGGCGAACTGGAAGGGGAACTGGAAGGATGTGACGTCCGTAAGTGCGAGTGTGTGTGTGAAGATGTAGGCCTACCAGTGGCGTGTGACTGCTGTAGCTGTGCGGAAAACAGCCTGCACTTGTGCAACATGTGAGAAGGGGAGCAAGTGCACAACAGACGCGCGCGTGCGAAATCGTGCTTCCTCACTTATCTTTAGACATCCAGTTTTCATTGTTTAATCACCGTAGTTACTAGTTCATTTACAAAATGCAGGAGATACAGTAGGGCAGAGAAATTCGGTTAATTCTGGGGTGCGCTTGACTGTTTCCCGACGGAATTAAGCACATATGGTCTTCCTTTTTCCATTCACTGTGAATGAACGCATTAAGAACAATCTTCTAAATAAAGGACGACATATAAAAGTGTTAAATGCGTTCGTATAAATTAACGAGCATGAAAACGGAAAATTTTGAGCGCTTTCGCAACATGCACGAATCGAATGATTAAACACTGGAGTCGGACATCAAAGTCACAGCAGCGATAAACGACACACTTGCGCCTGCGGTAATGGGAAGTCGCCCTAGTAACAAGGCTACTGATGTCGCAACATTTTACATCTGAAGTCGTAGAGACATTAATGCAAGCTGACCTAAAAAGTTTCCCCACTTACTTTGTCCGTCAAATTTGCGGATGATGGTGTCCAGATAGGTGTTCTGGAGGGCGACGTGGCCACGGCGAACGGGCATCTTGACGCGTGGCGACTCGACTAATTCTCCGGGTTCCTGTTCTTTATGTAGTCTTTGTTTCCCTGCTAAAGCTCAAAAAGTCTGCAAGGGGGCAACAATTTGAGCACATCGTGGAGTAAAACGTGTTGATCGCCAAAGGAGAAGCACGCGGGCGTGTGGAGTGTTGACGGGAGCCGCGCGCGAACGCGAAATGTCACCGAGACCCAACGTGGATCGGTTGCCAAGGCGATTTATAGGCGCGCTCGCGAGCGCGTTGGGACGAGTTCGGGACGACGACGAGGTCCAGCAAGTCCAAAACTTCTCCAGCTAATTCATGTCAACATTTAAAAAAAGTGTTAACGTAAAAAAAAGGAAAAATCCGCGTCCGTTCACTACAGCGCTCGTCGGAAAGAATCACTCTGAAACGACTTCGGAGATAACGAAAAGAAAAAAACGGTTTTAAATTAGATTTTGTTTCTTTAAACAATCAGTCCATGAGCATCTGGTAAAGCAAGTA
Organism: Brachyhypopomus gauderio; assembly: GCF_052324685.1. NCBI lineage: Eukaryota > Metazoa > Chordata > Actinopteri > Gymnotiformes > Hypopomidae > Brachyhypopomus > Brachyhypopomus gauderio. The sequence goes on from NC_135212.1 coordinate 47,088,057, forward strand.
GTCATGATCTCGTCACCAAGCCACATTTAATCCCCTAGTGACTACATTTAGACTAAGTAAGGGAGGGAGTCAGCTCCTCACGGCTGTCACTCCTGACAGAGGCCAGATGCGCGCTCTTCACCTTAGCATCTCTCTCGCGCGCACGCACGCACGCGCGCATAGGCGAAGCAGGCTGCTGCTCTGCTGATTTAGGCCCAAATGATGTCCAAGCTGCTTCATCTGTTATAATGAAACTGAGTGTGGTGTTGGTTATTAGCTGAAACGTGAACCGACCTTTTAAGTGCTTCAAAACTTTCCGGTGCTCGCAGAACTAGCGCAGCCTGTCGATATAAATATACAGGTCGCGTTTACCATACGGGAAAGGTCGGGTATGGTGATATTATAAGTGTGTAGGTCCGATATTATAAGTGTGTTTAAGACTGATATTATAGGTGTGCATAGGTCTGATATTATAAGTGTGTATAAGTCTGATATTATAAATGTGTATAAGACTGATATTATAAATGTGTATAAGACTAATATTATAAATGTGTATAAGCCTGATATTATAAGTGTTCTGTTTCTGCCACGAGGGCTGTTGTCAGAAAGGCCGTTTTTGGAAAGAAAGGTCGATCAACAAAACATAAGAAGCGTAAAAAGGTATCATATAGTACACATCCCTAAAGTTTAATAACACTTACGATCATGAAGCACATGTAACCAAAATGCTCTTTATGACAGAATGTTTAACAAATGAAAAAGTGGGTCTGGAGTGTAATTTTGCCAATAAGATCACTGTCATGATAAAATAAATTGTTAGATTGAGAAATGTGTTTAATGTTGTTGTTTACACACACACAAGACATGCAAGCACAGTGTATAGCTAGTGGCAAAACCCGATTAGTTGTACTAGTCAAGCATTTGTACCAGTCAAAATCTGAAGAGCACTCTTGCCTATTATTGTGTAACCAATGCATATTGCTAAATATTTAAAGCTACAGTATTTATTATACAGTTTATCACAGCTGAATGTTCTATGTTCTAGTATATTTACATTCACGGCATTTGGCAGACGCCCTTATCCAGAGCAACTTACATTTTTATCTCATTTTTATACAAGTGAGCAATTGAGGGTTAAGGGCCTTGCTCAGGGGCAACTCAGTCATGGCTTCAGGTCTGGGAATTGAACCCACGACCCTCCCATCACAAGACCAGTTCCCTAACCACCAGGCCATGACTGCCCTTGTATAAATCCTGTAAATGTATCTATATGTATAAGGCTAGAGTTTGTTTATAGAGTTTGTAGTTTGCATGCAAAGTTTGCTAAGGTTTAATTGTTTTGTATGCAAACATAATGATCTTAATCAGGATTAGATGTGAAAACATATGTCCTGGTGAACTAGGCTATGTGTGTGCATATGAGTGTGGACCTGATGAGTTGAGAACGTATCTTAACCACCAGCAGCAGGAGCCTGCCCGTGGGCCACAGTGGCCAATTAGAGGACACAGGCGCACATTTCAGCTGTTCCTGGTTCAGGTAAGAGGACATGCAGCTGTGCTGGTTAATTATGTTCTCTTGCTACTCAGACTCCTTTATAGGAATTACTATACTTAATAGGACAGAAACTCAGGCCATGAGTGAGGCTTGAGAATAGGACAGAACAGTGAGTGAGTTTTCACTTCATGGGAATGCTCTCTCACTCTGTCTCTTTGTCTCTCTGCCTCTGTCTCTCTCACTGTCACAAACCCCCCCATCCTGAGTGGAAAATCTTCTGTCCCAGTCCTTCCCCTGGCTTGCCTGATGAGAGAAGCTGTTCTGAAGTGTCTTATCTGTCCCACATACCTCCAGCTGCATAGACTTGAGGCATAGCGCTGGGGCTGATAATTCCCTTACACACACACACACACACACACACACACACACACACACACACACACACACACACACACACACACACACACACTCATACACACACACACTATAAGTCACCCTTTAGGGGAGCGATATACCATAATGTATTCTCAGAACTACATGCAAATCACACTGATAGCTAATCTTCGGCATATTTGAAAATGATGATCTGCGTGGTTATGCTATGTAGGATGATGTCTTGAAGATTGGTTTCATTACAGTGACAAATGGACGGAACTTTTTTTTATTAAGCCCATATAAATGTTCTTCATCTCCTGCAGTCGATTACCACTTTGCTCAAGCTGAACAGATCAACACTCATGGCCTCTGAGTGAGTGTCTCAACAGAGATTACAAGACAAAGAGAAAGACTGCTGCTGCTTTGTCGGGTGGGTTCTCAGGGTGTGTGTGTGTGTGTGTGTGTGTGTGTGTGTGTGTGTGTGTGTGTGTGTGTGTGTGTGTATCCATGTGACTGTGAGGGAGCCGCGCTGTGGGATCATACTGGGGTTAAATGTGAGGTGATGTCTGATTATTGTTCAGAGTAGCCTCTCAGCTGTCCTTCAATAAAAGTCTTCTCTCCTGCATCTGAGCGTGTCTGATCCACACCAGGGAGATGCCAAACTCTTTCCCTCACCCCCTGCACAGATAAGACTTTTCCCCTTCCTGACAACGCAGAATCTGCAGCGGAATGACATTTGGAATGTTCTCGACAGCCAGAGGTCCATGTGGGTGCAAGGATTATCAGACACAGAATAGCATGCATCCCATGTACTTAATTTGTTGATACCATAATGGGCTAGACATGGATTTTGCCTATGCCTGTATATGGAATGTTTCCTGCATCAATGATGTTTTAGTTTCTGTGTGGCCTTCTTTCTGTGACAAGGCCAGATATCCAGCTGAGCATTAATAAACTCAGCTGTTGGTGAGTGTGAATTGCCTGAGTATGTGATTGTTGGGAAGTGTCTAGGATTTTCCCAGTTTTATTTGATTCATCAGTTTTTCTCTGTACATTCTAATGCTAGCTGCCAAGTTTGGAATTAAGGTTTGTTGGAGAAAGGGCCATAAGCCACACAATAATATAATTATAGTCACACTGTAGACATAGCCACACTGTATTTATTGCCACACTGTAGTTACATTTACATTTACGGCATTTAGCAGACGCTCTTATCTAGAGCGACTTACAAAGTGCTTTGCATCTGTTTTAGCCACCCTGTAGTTATAGCCATTCTATGGTGCAAATGTATATACTTCACAGGGCTGCTTCAAAAACACCTTAACCTTGCAGCATTCTGCAGAGAGTTCCAAAATAGAGCTCCAAAACAGAACCACAAAACAGAGCCCCAAAACAGAACCTCAAAACAGAGACCCAAAACAGAACCCCAAAACAGAACCACCAAACAGAGCTCCAAAACAGAGCCCAAAAACAGAGCTCCAAAACAGAGCCCCAAAACAGAGCCCCAAAACAGAGCTCCAAAACAGAGCTCCAAAACAGTGCTCCAAAACAGAGCCCCAAAACAGAACCTCAAAATAGAACCACAAAACAGAGCTCCAAAACAGAGCCCCAAAACAGAGCTCCAAAACAGTGCTCCAAAACAGAGCCCCAAAACAGAGCCCCAAAACAGTGCTCCAAAACAGAGCCCCAAAACAGGGCCCCAAAACAGAGCCCCAAAACAGTGCTCCAAAATGCAGTTCCAAAACAGAGCTCCATCATGGCCATATAGGTGTATTGGTCTGGCATCCACATACTTTTGGCCATGTAGCACAATTCAGGTCCAGCTGGAAGGACCATAATGAAGGACTAGTAAAAACTACTGAGGCTTATGGAAAAGATGACTGTTATTGACAGCTCTATAAGAGCAGGGCAGAATCTGAGAGGCAATGTCGCTCCTAGCCTGTTCACTGACAGATGTAAGGTGCACAGGAAACAAAAATAAGCTGGGGAATGTGCCATCATTCCCCCACTGGAATTGATAGGAATCCTTCAAGGCCCAAGGTGCCTCTGAACAGTAAAGTTTCCTATCATGTCTCACTACTTTTGATTGGCCCACAGCAGCTTTGGCTCCACCCTTTACCTGCTTAATATCAGAGTCTTGTTGCCACCATAATCATGCAGATCTGATAAATGCGTGCTTGCTCAAAGACAGCCTGAAGCAATTGGACCACTGTTACCAACAGTACTCTTCTCTTACCATTGGGTAGCTGCGATAAACATTAATGTGACTGAGTCTATTCCATTTTTTGGATGGTCATGTAAATAATTATGGAAGTTACAGTGGGCAGAGCTGGTAGCACATTTATCTCACCGTGCAGCTGTCATGAATAACCTCATCTGGGACTTGTACTTCCTACCTGAATTTTAGCAATGATTCATGAGCTGCTGTTTGCCAACCACTCCTGCCTTATGCTAATATTAAGATACTTGGAATTGTTTCATGTCTGACATTCTGCATTTGTTTAACACAACAAAGTACCGATGGCTTATCCTCTCCATGTGCCAAGTGCTTTTATACAGTAATTCATCTCCCACTGTCTCATGTTGCGCATTGGAGAAAGAACTCGTCTCCCATTATCTCATGTTGCTCGGTAGAGAGGAGATTTCTCCCAGGCTCGGCTCCTTTTGCTTTTCAGGTTGTCTTTCCTTGGCCACTCTGGCTTTGGGATTGCTCTTTAGAGGTCAAGATTTCTAAGAAGCTACATTGTGACAGTATCTAAGTATTAGTATAAGAGAGCATTTGCTGAATTAATCAGTGTCAGTATATGTAGTCTGCATTTGTGATGTGTTGTGAAGTCATGTGATTTTAAGGCACATTTCTTGTGTCTTCGTGTTAGTTTGCATATGTTACTTGTTTTTCCTTTTTTCACTTTTTTAAACTGATTATGTTCATGAATACCAATCATCCCATGTGAATGAATACCAAATCATACCATCCCAATAATCGTAGCCAATGTGAAGCTAATGACTATGACTCCTGCACACACCCCTATAAAACCACTTCACACTTGCAACCTGCTGCATGTAACTGTCCAGAACATGATCGCTCCATCTGACCATTGGCTGGAGCCCCTCAGCACCCAGAGGCCAAAAGTTGTCCTTTAAAAAAATAACAGTGCTACATCCCTTATACCAATGTGCCCTACTTTAACAGGCAACATTTGTCTGTTAAGGCAAGCCAAGTGTCATGGAGTTGCATCTGGGCCACACAGTCGCTTTGCAGGGAACCCATGGGATCCTGGCCCTCCCACTGTGTGCTGCATGTTCTGTATGACATACTGCTGCCCTTGGAAACGAAGCACACGTCAGCCAACCCAAAGGTGAGGTGTCACAGGTGAGAAAGATGTACGAAAGTGTGTGAGAAGGCACAGCGGGGTGTG
>NC_135212.1:47098324-47125824 GCF_052324685.1 Brachyhypopomus gauderio
ACTAATACACTCTGTTTAGTATTACACACTAATCACGTACCGTATGTGCACTCATCATACACATGACATAACCTGTTAATGTCTGAGAGTGGAAACATAGCAGACATCGTCCTTAATATAGAATGTTAAATCTACATTTAATATATGCAGTATGAACATAACAACAGCATAATTAAAAGGCCATGCCTACACTAATTAAAACACATGCAGTCTGAACAGGACTCTAGCAAATGATCACAAAAATGTGACAGTGTGATCTCCTGAAACACGTGGTTAATGTAGGAGTTTAGATTATACTGCCATATGTTCCTGATCTTTTGCTGAAGTTTTCATTAGTGGACTCCACTGTCTAATTGCTTATAATAGCAACACTTAGTATCACTGCAGAAGCTAGTGTTCTTCATAGGGTGGAGTACTACACACCCACACACACACACACACACACACACACACACACACACACACACACACACACACACACACACTTACTTAATATCACTGCAGAAGCTAGTGTTCTTCATAGGGTGGAGTACTACACACCCACACACACACACACACACACACACACACACACACTTACTTAATATGACTGCAGAAGCTAGTGTTCTTCATAGGGTGGAGTACTACACACACACACACACACACGCACACACACACACACACACACACACACACACACACACACACACACACACACACACACACTTACTTAATATCACTGCAGAAGCTAGTGTTCTTCATAGGGTGGAGTACTACACACCCACACACACACACACACACACACACACACACACACACACACACACACACACACACTTAATATCACTGCAGAAGCTAGTGTTCTTCACAGGGTGCAATACTACACACACACTGTGGTTGGGGTGGGTGAGGGTTGGTGAGTGATGGTTGGGGAGGGTGAGGGTTGATGAGTGATGGTTGGGGTGTGTGAGGGTTGGTGAGTGATAGTTGGGGTGTGTGAGGGTGGGTGTGTGATGGTTGGGGTGTGTGAGGGTTGGTGAGTGATGGTTGGGGTGTGTGAGGGTTGATGAGTGATGGTTGGGGTGTGTGAGGGTTGGTGAGTGATAGTTGGGGAGGGTGAGGGTTGGTGAGTGATGGTTGGGGTGTGTGAGGGTTGGTGAGTGATGGTTGGGGTGTGTGAGGGTTGGTGAGTGATGGTTGGGGTGTGTGAGGGTTGGTGAGTGATGGTTGGGGTGTGTGAGGGTTGGTGAGTGATGGTTGGGGTGAGTGATGGTTGGTGAGTGATGGTTGGGGTGAGTGAGGGTTGGTGAGTGATGGTTGGGGTGTGTGAGGGTTGGTGAGTGATGGTTGGGGTGTGTGAGGGTTGGTGAGTGATAGTTGGGGAGGGTGAGGGTTGGTGAGTGATGGTTGGGGTGTGTGAGGGTTGGTGAGTGATGGTTGGGGTGTGTGAGGGTTGGTGAGTGATAGTTGGGGAGGGTGAGGGTTGGTGAGTGATGGTTGGGGTGTGTGAGTGTTGGTGAGTGATGGTTGGGGTGTGTGAGGGTTGGTGAGTGATGGTTGGGGTGTGTGAGGGTTGGTGAGTGATAGTTGGGGTGTGTGAGTGTTGGTGAGTGATGGTTGGGGTGTGTGAGGGTTGGTGAGTGATGGTTGGGGAGTGATGGTTGGGGTGAGTGAGTGTTGGTGAGTGATAGTTGGGGAGGGTGAGGGTTGGTGAGTGATGGTTGGGGTGAGTGAGGGTTGGTGAGTGATGGTTGGGGTGTGTGAGGGTTGGTGAGTGATGGTTGGGGTGAGTGAGGGTTGGTGAGTGATGGTTGGGGTGTGTGAGTGTTGGTGAGTGATAATTGGGGAGGGTGAGGGTTGGTGAGTGATGGTTGGGGTGTGTGAGGGTTGGTGAGTGATGGTTGGGGTGTGTGAGTGTTGGTGAGTGATGGTTGGGGTGTGTGAGGGTTGGTGAGTGATGGTTGGGGTGTGTGAGTGTTGGTGAGTGATGGTTGGGGTGTGTGAGGGTTGGTGAGTGATGGTTGGGGTGTGTGAGTGTTGGTGAGTGATGGTTGGGGTGAGTGAGGGTTGGTGAGTGATAGTTGGGGTGAGTGAGGGTTGGTGAGTGATGGTTGGGGTGTGTGAGGGTTGGTGAGTGATGGTTGGGGTGTATGAGGGTTGGTGAGTGATGGTTGGGGTGTGTGAGTGTTGGTGAGTGATGGTTGGGGAGGGTGAGGGTTGGTGAGTGATGGTTGGGGTGTGTGAGGGTTGGTGAGTGATGGTTGGGGTGAGTGAGGGTTGGTGAGTGATGGTTGGGGTGAGTGAGGGTTGGTGAGTGATGGTTGGGGTGTGTGAGGGTTGGTGAGTGATGGTTGGGGTGTGTGAGTGTTGGTGAGTGATGGTTGGGGTGTGTGAGTGTTGGTGAGTGATGGTTGGGGTGTGTGAGGCTTGGTGAGTGATGGTTGGAGTGAGTGAGGGTTGGTGAGTGATGGTTGGGGTGTGTGAGGGTTGGTGAGTGATAGTTGGGGTGTGTGAGGGTTGGTGAGTGATAGTTGGGGTGTGTGAGGGTTGGTGAGTGATGGTTGGGGTGAGTGAGGGTTGGTGAGTGATGGTTGGGGTGTGTGAGGGTTGGTGAGTGATGGTTGTGGAGGGTGAGGGTTGGTGAGTGATGGTTGGGGTGTGTGAGGGTTGGTGAGTGATGGTTGGGGTGTATGAGGGTTGGTGAGTGATGGTTGGGGTGTGTGAGTGTTGGTGAGTGATGGTTGGGGTGTGTGAGTGTTGGTGAGTGATGGTTGGGGTGTGTGAGGGTTGGTGAGTGATAGTTGGGGAGGGTGAGGGTTGGTGAGTGATGGTTGGGGTGAGTGAGGGTTGGTGAGTGATGGTTGGGGAGGGTGAGGGTTGGTGAGTGATGGTTGGGGTGAGTGAGGGTTGGTGAGTGATGGTTGGGGTGTGTGAGGGTTGGTGAGTGATGGTTGGGGTGAGTGAGGGTTGGTGAGTGATGGTTGGGGTGTGTGAGGGTTGGTGAGTGATGGTTGGGGTGAGTGAGGGTTGGTGAGTGATGGTTGGGGTGTGTGAGGGTTGGTGAGTGATGGTTGGGGTGTGTGAGTGTTGGTGAGTGATGGTTGGGGTGTGTGAGTGTTGGTGAGTGATGGTTGGGGTGTGTGAGGGTTGGTGAGTGATAGTTGGGGAGGGTGAGGGTTGGTGAGTGATGGTTGGGGTGTGTGAGGGTTGGTGAGTGATGGTTGGGGTGAGTGAGGGTTGGTGAGTGATGGTTGGGGTGTGTGAGGGTTGGTGAGTGATGGTTGGGGTGTGTGAGTGTTGGTGAGTGATGGTTGGGGTGTGTGAGTGTTGGTGAGTGATGGTTGGGGTGTGAGAGTGTTGGTGAGTGATGGTTGGGGTGTGTGAGTGTTGGTGAGTGATGGTTGGGGTGTGTGAGGGTTGGTGAGTGATAGTTGGGGAGGGTGAGGGTTGGTGAGTGATGGTTGGGGTGTGTGAGGGTTGGTGAGTGAGGGTTGGTGAGTGATGGTTGGGGTGTGTGAGGGTTGGTGAGTGATGGTTGGGGTGTGTGAGTGTTGGTGAGTGATGGTTGGGGTGTGTGAGTGTTGGTGAGTGATGGTTGGGGTGTGTGAGGGTTGGTGAGTGATGGTTGGGGTGAGTGAGGGTTGGTGAGTGATGGTTGGGGTGTGTGAGGGTTGGTGAGTGATGGTTGGGGTGAGTGAGGGTTGGTGAGTGATGGTTGGGGTGAGTGAGGGTTGGTGAGTGATGGTTGGGGTGTGTGAGTGTTGGTGAGTGATAGTTGGGGAGGGTGAGGGTTGGTGAGTGATGGTTGGGGTGTGTGAGGGTTGGTGAGTGATAGTTGGGGTGAGTGAGGGTTGGTGAGTGATTATTGGGGAGGGTGAGGGTTGGCTGGTGAGAACTGGGTGTGTGAGGGTTGGTAGATGGGTAACATTTCATTGCTGCTTCTCTAGCTAACACTAATGCTAGCACAGCCTCTACGCGGACAGACAATTGCATGGACGCCCTTTAGTTAAAATATAGGACCTGTTGCCAGGACAACAGGACATCTGCACAGGGCTTTCTATTCTTTGCAGAGGGGGTATTCAGTCCCTCCCTGCCCCCACTTTATGAGAGGGAGAAGGTCAGACTCAGGTTTGAAAAGAAGGGTGACCAACTGAATGATTAAACAAATGAATGAACTCCTCAGGGAAAATGGTGTTACAGAGTTACAGATCCAAATTAAATTAACACTTAGATCTAAATCTTTCATTATGATATGATGTCACCATTGCTGCAGCAACCTCAAACTAATCTAGTGAACTAACTTTGAGCAAAAAATTGATGCGTGAAGTTTTTTTTCTAGTATGTTGCATTTAGAAGACATTTTCTACTTTGATGAAAACCAACTCCAGGCCCATAGGACCCAATCTAACTAACTTGAACAAAACCACACAAAAAAATCTACTGAGGTCTTTAGACATTCATCACCAGTCAAAATCCTGAAACAACATTCTCAAAATGAGTAATCTGCACAAAGGCTCACATTAAATACCAAACACCATAGGGCAGACATCACTACCACACTCCCTCACAAACTTCACCAACCACCATCAACCAGGGTGGAGGTGATCGATGCTGATGCTTGGCTCCTCTCTCGCTCTGCCACGCAGCCTCTCCTCTTACTCTCACCTCTGCTTCAGCAGGGCCACGTCCGTTGCCAGGTTGTCCCTGTCGATCTCCGTGCGGGCCTTGCTGGCATTGAGGCTGTCCACCTGTCTGCGCAGTTCCCGGAGCTCTTCCTGGTAGACGTCTCCTAGACGGCTGGGCTCCTTCCCCCGCAGCTGGTTCAGCTCGGCCACCAGCACCTTGTTCTGCTGCTCGAGGAAGCGCACCTTCTCGATGTAGCTGGCGAAGCGGTCGTTCAGGCCCATCATCTCCACCTTCTCGTTGGTGCGCGTCTCGCGGTACTGCGCCTTCAGCAGCGAGTCGGCGGGGAAGTCCAGGCGCTCGATGGTGCCGGCACCCAGCGACAGGCGCGAGGCCGACAGAGAGGCCGGGCTGGACAGGGAGACGAGACGCGGGCTGCTGTGGAGGGAGACGCGGCCGGAGCTCAGGCGGCCCGAGGGGGACGGGGAGATGCCGCCACCCTGGTGGCTGAAACGCTTGCGGTAGGACGAGAACACGCGCTGGGACTCCATGGCAGTGCGGAATGGGGCCGCGGGTAAGTGAAAGGAGGGAATTTATAGGAAGAGAGAATCCACTGGGAGGGATGGAGTTGAGAGGGGGGCAGGGGCAGGGCTAGAGAGGAAAGGAGGGGAGAGTGGGGGCAACAGGGGGGTGTGTCACACAAACTCTTTGTCCTGGCGATTGTTTCTGCTTGTCGAGCTGGCGACAAACGTCTCCTGACCCTTTCTCTCTTTCTCATTCTCTGGGGCTGTGTGTGCGAGTGTGTGTGTGTGTGTGTGTGTGGTGAGTGGGGGCCACATTCAGTCACAGAAAATTCTATTCACCTCTCAAGGATAGCAAAGGAGAGAAAGAAAAAGGGAGAGACATGAAGAAAAAAAAGAAAGGAGGGAGAGGGAGAAAAAGATGTGTGAGTGAAAAGTGAAATGAAATGACTTCTGTTTGACTGTTGCCTGCAACAACATGACAGATTTGTTTGTCTCTCTCTGATTAGTTTCTCTCGCTCCTGTCCTGAGTTATTCTGAGGCACCTCCCCCCCACCTCCCCCCTCCCCTTTTTCACTGCAGGGAATTAATGATCTCATAGAACACTGGTATGATTACGTAATCTGTTGATTAAAAGGAGAGTATGTCCAGCAGTAAGACTGAGACTCCCTTTCCATTAGACTAATCCAAAAAAACACCTGCCATAGACATGAAAGTGCACATATGAAATAATGAGAGTGCTAAATAAAATTAGAATTTCATTTACCGGTAATTACAAATAATTATAAAATAAAAAAATCTGAAAAATATTCAGTATTGGATATAATATTAATATAAGATAAAACTGATATCATATGTTTAATATGATTATATAATATAATATATATTGTTTAATGTGACAAATTATTAGGTCTCTTTCCTCATCTAGATATAAAGATGAGTAACAATTGCTATTGACAATCTAAATAAATAGAATAGAAAAAATGATTGGAAAAAATGAATTTCTAATCGTGTGGATACATTCAAGCATTCTGTACACTGTGCAACTGGCTCTCTGGTAGCCAGTTACAGCAAAACCCCTCATTCTTTCATTGTAGGTCACTCTGATTCCCAGACGGCTGTTGAAAAGGACCACTCTCTTCACTTTAAACCAATTACCTCTTCTTCTTTTCATTTAATTTGTAAAACACCTTAAATCTCATTCTTTGTTTAAATAAATTATAGGTCAGAACAGTGGCTAAATTGCTTCTTTTCAAGAGTTTTGTTACAATCTAGTGAAACACAATCATGAAACACACATGCTAATGTAGAGTGTGTTGTGGTGAACCAGGTTAGAGGATCTGACAGACAGACCAGTCAGCAGACAGGCAGCGACACAGACAGGCAACGACACAGACGGGCAGAGACACAGACAAGTAGGCTCTGGCACTGGGCAAGCTGCCTATACAGATCATGCTAACTCTCCTCATTGTCTCTTCAGATTTACAGGAAATTAGGTCACCAAATGGTAGCGCATCATTCTAGAATGACAGCTCCATAACCTGATCTAGAACACAGGTTGAAGCGTTAAAGTTCTTTGCTTTGTAAAATCATGGAACATGCTGGAATAATCTAGAATGTGTGTGCATATTGAACAATTGTGTGAACTCTTCATATTTTTTTTGAGGCCATTCTATTATGATGAATATAATGGACAAAATGGAGTCAAGACTATTGTTTTTTTCGTTACAAAGCACAGTCACAAAGTATAACAAAATTTGAGTTTTCTTATACACAGCTAAGGGTCATAGCCTTTTAATGGCCCAATCACAAAAACAAGAGAACCATAGAATTTCTTTTTTGCATCCCCTTGCACTTTCATAGAGGGAGGGTCTTCAGAGCCCAACATGAACCTGACTGTGACAGGTCCATAGTACTCTGATCCTTAATCACTCACCATTAGTTGCCCTGGAGACTCCAGTGGGGCCTGTCAGTTCACTGCACTGGGTAGAAATTAATGCAGAGTGGCTGCCTTTAAGGCTCAAATACACTACTCACAAATAGTTAGGGATGTTTGGCTATTGGGTGAATTTTCAGGATGAATCTAATATGCACTCTAAACTTTGCAGAATAACTTAATGTGATCTTTTCAAAACCTTTGAATGCACATGTCCAATTGTTCAGTACTGTTTAAGGACTTTTTGGTCTTCTTTTATGTCTTGCTCTCCAACAAGGAGCTTAATGACAAAATAACAGGTGTTTGATCCAAGAATGACCAATGCATTTATTAGTTCAATTTGAAATTGTATTTAAACAGTCCTCCTCATCATGCTGTTCACGTTTAGACATCATGAGATCAAGATGACGCCTAACAACTGATCTGACTATTGAACAGTACCTCACCGTTGCGAGGCTTCAAACAGTATCTTCTCAGACAGAGGTGGCCACTGAGCTTAAAGTGTCATCAGCAGGTTGCAACACAGATACAGAGAGACTGGAAGAGTCACAGAAAGGCAGAGAAGTGGACGTCCTTTGGCAACATCCCACACTGATGACCGCTTCATTGTGAACAGTGTCCTGCGGAACCGGATGATGAATGGGAGGTCAGAGACACCCAAGTGTCATGTCAGACCATTCGAAACCGTTCACATCATTTACAGAGTGGTCTGCATGCTAGACGACCTGCAAGGGTACCTGATCACACCAGCAGGTGCAGGTATCATAATTTATGAGCATTTATGCTGGATTAGGGACCAGTGGGCCTCAGTGCTGTTCACTATTTAAAATCAGTTCACGATGAGCAGAAATGATGGCTGCCAACATCAAGGAGGAGACGTCAAGGAGAGCGCTATGATGTTGGGTACGTCAAGGAGAGCACTGTGATGTTGGGTACGTCAAGAAGAGCGCTATGATGTTGGGTACGTCAAGGAGAGCGCTGTGATGTTGGGTACATCAAGGAGAGCGCTGTGATGTTGGGTACGTCAAGGAGAGCGCTATGATGTTGGGTACGTCAAGGAGAGCGCTATGATGTTGGGTACGTCAAGGAGAGCGCTGTGATGTTGGGTACATCAAGGAGAGCGCTGTGATGTTGGGTACGTCAAGGAGAGCGCTATGATGTTGGGTACGTCAAGGAGACACTATGATGTTGGGTACGTCAAGAAGAGCGCTATGATGTTGGGTACGTCAAGGAGAGCGCTGTGATGTTGGGTACATCAAGGAGAGCGCTGTGATGTTGGGTACGTCAAGGAGAGCGCTATGATGTTGGGTACGTCAAGGAGACACTATGATGTTGGGTACGTCAAGGAGACACTATGATGTTGGGTACGTCAAGGAGAGCGGTATGCATCAATCAGTGTTGTCACCACACGAGCCTTTGGTAGTGGTGGTGGTGTTACAGTGTGGGTTGGTGTATGTAGTCAATACAGAACTGCTCTACACTGTGAATGATACAGTGACAAGCCCATACTACTACCTTCCAGAAGAGTGGGAAGCTGTGTCTCAGCAGACAATAAATTGACTTGTGAACAGCATGGGACATCGTTGAAAAGTTGTAATTGATGCTCATGACACATTTTTTTACAAGTTATTGTAAAATTGACTTTTTTTTGGTTTGTTGGGGTGTACCCGCCACTTCTGTTTCAATAAATCGTTTCATGGTTGATAAGGAAATCACTATTGCATGCATCTACTTAAATGCCCTACTTTCATGATTTAATACCACTGTAGTAGGAACTTTTTACGCTTTCCATAAGTATCCCTAACTTTTTGTGAGTAATCTCTGTCCCAAACTATGGAAGATGAAGATGGGTGAAGCAGAGTGATAGAAGGCTTGATGGAAGCAAAGGCAGCTGGGATGAGTTACTCCAGTTACTGAACCCATCATTACTGATCTTTCACTCTGAGCCCCTGAAACCGTATCCGTACATTATGTTTGGACTACAACTACCATTACATCCCAAAAGAATCATGTCATGTTACAAAAACTACAAACACCATACACTGGGTTTACTACTTATCAATATAAGGAAGACAGAGAGTGCAATTGGCCAGAGTGATCTATCTGTGCAACAGTGTATGTGCTCTTTTGGATATTGAACTCATGAACCCAGCGTTGCTCTGGGAACACACAGCAGGTGCACAGAAGTCTTACGCGTATAGAAGTGAGAAACAGCTGAGCCGGGTGGCTACTGAGGGCTTAAGAAGGAGGTCTCATTATCAGCGTCCTGCCATTAATCTACACACTGACCTACTGTAGGTGTGGGAGGGGAGAACATTAGAGCGTGAGGAGAATGCTAACTGTCCCTGTGATGCAGGGTCTCCATGGTAATTATTTTGTGTGGTTCATGGGGATGGATGAGTGGTGTGGCATCATTATTAAAGGACCGAGTCACTGCCCCCGTGTGGATTTCTGAGGGGGCGAGGTGGTTGCCTCAGAGGCCGTAACTGGGGGAATATCTTTCTGAGAGTAAACATTCTGAGATGGACAGAGAGCGAGACAGAGAGCAAGTGACTGAAAGAGCTAAAGGCAGGACGAGAATCAAGAAGGAGGAAAAAAAAAAAGAGTATCAGTAGTTCAAAGCTGCAGGCCAAATAAGCGCCAGTGTGAGTGTTTATCCAAAATAGACTTGCCTGGAACGCCATGCAGATTTCTACTTTCTCAAATAACCTCCGTTATTTTGCCCTCTGGTGCTCTTTCTGAAGTTGCAGGGCTGAGTGATGTGATGAGCGGGTTCATGTGTGTTCGACGACTGGAGAACAGGTCCAGAATGCTAATGCTACCTCCCCTGTGTGATCCCCAGCCAGGGCAAAGCTGCAGCCAGTCTCCCCCAGACTACCAGACTACACTTACGCTGGCAGCTCCACCATGTGTGTGTGCCTGATGTACAAAGCTCATTTATAGTGAGCAAAATTTATGTGGATATATCTGAATTTTTGCACGTGTTATATGACCTTCACTTAAATCACAATAATAAACACAGCGGTTTACAGTTGTATATCTGTACAGAACTTTTAGGGTCATGATGTCTTAAAAAGGTAATTCAAGTGATTCCAGTCAATTCACACATAGATTTTACTTGGCTATATAAAAATCTGTTTTGATTACCTGCAATCACCAAAAGAATTCCAATACAGTGTGGCCTGACTCAAATACTTGAGGGAAATTCAGAAGTTTACAATGATTTTAGAAGGACTACAAAATATCTGGGTCTCTGTCAGTCCACAGTAGGACTGTGGGGGGAAAAAACCCCAGGAAACCATTGACCTTGTTTCTGTTGTGGACATCCTACTGATATCAGTATGTGAAGTAGATGACCTGAAAATCAGAGTGAAAGTCATGTAGTATGATTGAGTGATTAGACAGCAGGATGGCTCCATGAGAAGATATTCTGTATGTTTAGGGTGCTGTTGGTATTGAAGTCCTGTAGTATGACCTGAGGCCTACTGAGAAACATCCAATAATGTTGTGCAGAGGAGGGAGACAAAGCAACAGAAAGGTCAAGGTCATGACGCCAATCTGTCGCTAGGTGTTGAAGCCTGTTCTCCATCATTTGCGCAATACAGATGTGAAAAGTGTTGATTAAATAGCACTGTCGATACCATCACACCACTGTTGACATGCATACAATTCCAAACAGACAGCTGCAGGTATGACTGTTATACAATAAATTAGGTGGAATTGTTTAAGCATGTTCAAGTAACCCCTACCTGCTCTCAACCAATGATGTTTGAATATTTAATAGAGATAATAATATTAATAATAATAATAATACATTGCACTATATATCATTTACCATGTGCAGACCTTTATTAGCACGCTAAAAAACAATAAGTGGGCAGATTTGGAAGTAGTGCAAATGGAGAGTGATCTGGATTTAGCGTAGATGGAGTATGATCTGGTAGTAGTGAAGACGGAAGTAGTCAAGATCGAGTGATCTGGAAATAGTGAAGATGCGAGTTGTTTAGATGGAGTGTGATAGTGTAGATGGAGATAGTGCAAATGGAGTGTGACCTGGTAGTAGTGAAGCTGAAGAGTGATGTGGGTGTAGAGTAGATGGAGAGTGCTCTGGTGCTGAACTGGCATAGGGTCAATCAGATTGAATGGGAATCAGTACTGGCAAAGTGGGAGTGGGAGTGAGTCAGTGTGGGCCCATCTGAACCCCAGTCTGCTCCCAGTGTACCGGACTGGCGCCTCCGATCCACATGTGCCCAGCCTGCCTCAATGGTCTCAAATGCAGAGAAGCCTGTTAGAGGGCATATGAAAACCTGCTCACAGTTGATGTCTAAAACAGCGTTCTTGCTTTGAATCTATTCAATCACACACATACACACACACACACACACACACACACACACACACACACACACACACACACACACACAGTTGTGTTTTCTTTCTGAGATTGACCTTAACCTGGCAAAAGTGTAATGTGGGCTGTTCCTAGTATTCCAACAAAATTTGCATTTTTGTGCTGAAACAAAAGCAACTGTTTGAAGCAACCAAATACAGCAACAAAATTGCTGTCATTCTGGGAGATCTGGCCCCCCACAAAAGCACCAAATGAAACGTTGTATGAATAAAGCAGCCATACAAAAGTCCTGTATACCTGCACAACACAGCATGGCGTGGTCTTGTTGGGAATCCGTGGCCTTGCGTACACACACCAAGCGTGTAGCTACACACACAACTCTGCCATTACGGAGCACCAAAGCATGATGGGTGGGGGGCACAGACACCTTGCCTGAGTAATTCTGCAGACAGGCTGGTGAAACTAGTGTATATAAATCCCAGCCCAGATCTTCAGAACCACCATCTCCAGCTGGGCTCCAGCAGCCTCAAAATGTGCACCAGCAAGACGTTTCCTATTAACAGATTAGAACGCATTAATATAAATGTGATATATATATATATATATATATATATATATATATATATATATATACACTGTTCTATACTATGCATCACTGAACAAAGCAGAATCCTCTGTAGGAAATGGAAGGGGTTGGGGAATTCAGAGTGTAACTGGAAAACATTTTCAGGGTCATTAACACGTCAAACACTGTTTCTGCTCATAATACACGGTAGATGAGAGCCAGGTGGCTTTAGCAGACTCAGCAAGAGACTCTGAGCAGGGGCAATTCTGGCTCCGCTCAGGGGCAACTCTGGCTCCGTTCCGGCAGGCCACGGACTCCCGAGCCAGGCCCACTGTATCGGGAGAAAAACAGCTCAATTAAGCAGCCAACATCAAGCCGTGACGCATTTACACCAGTCACGTAATAGAACCATTGTTAGTGTGGGTCCCATTTCATCTACCGCTAACATTTCTCTCTGTCTCTCTCAGTCCATCTATCCTTTTATTACAGAGAGAGAAACAGGGAGGAGAGAAAGACATCGGGTGAGCAGCTTCTTTACTGATGACACAAAAGCGGCTATTCATAAAGTCAGTCAGTTATTCAGAGCAGTGTCTTACTTTAGACCAACCAGCCATAGACAGAGATAGAGACAGTTCTGCCAAGAAGCTGAATAACACACTGTCAGCTAGAGTAAAACACACACACACAAACATGGCTAAAGTAAAACACAGATATATACACACACACACAGCTACAGTAAAACACACACACACACAGCTAAAGTAAAACAGATATACACACAGACACACACAGTTACAGTAAAACATACACACGCACGCACACACACACACACACACACACACACACACACACACACACACACACACACACAGCTAGAGTAAAACACAAATATACACACACGAACACAGCTAGAGTAAAACACACACACAGCTAGAGTAAAGCACAAACACACACACACAACTAGAGTAAAACAGATATACACACACAGCTACAGTAACACACACACGCACACACACAGCTAGAGTAAAACACAAATATACACACACAAACACAGCTAGAGTAAAACACACAGATATACACTCGCACATTCTCTCTCTGCCATACATACACCAGCAGTTATGGTGGTCTATCATTTTCAGCAAATGATAAAAATCCATGGGTAATTGTACACTGAGCAAAGGGAA
This sequence comes from Brachyhypopomus gauderio, assembly GCF_052324685.1. NCBI lineage: Eukaryota > Metazoa > Chordata > Actinopteri > Gymnotiformes > Hypopomidae > Brachyhypopomus > Brachyhypopomus gauderio. The sequence continues at coordinate 47,111,484 of NC_135212.1, forward strand.
ACATTTTTGAGCATACAGTTGTTTTATTGTATATGACTGATACATTGGACTTTGCACTGCAAGTCTCACGTCAAGATACATATTAATATATATTTTACCTGTTGGTTCGTTAGTCCTTTGCTTACCCCAGGGTTTTTACAGTTCACAAAAGAAATTACTAAAACACAAAAGAATCCTCACTCCAATACTGGATGTTCAAAGAGAATTGATGCCCAACTGCCCAAACAGTGTTGGAAACATTTTCTGTCTCGCTTAGTCCATTAATAATTGTTAGGAGGAGGTCAAAAGCCTGTTTGTTTAAAGAAGGATGGACACTGGCTGGTCAGAGCGTTTGTGTGCCCACCTGATGGGCATCTGTCACTCAAACCCTGAGCTAAACAAAGTCGTCAGTCTGAGGGGAACTTGTTCTCTTGTTACCAGGACAACAGGCCACTCCCAACACGTCACGGCATTAGTACGTCCCACTTAAACTCCCTTCCAAATGATCACTTTCTAAAGCCTTCAAAACGTGTCACTCCTCTCTCACTCCCCTTCTATCTCACCACATTCGTAATCATACAGCGTGTGTGATCACCTTCTGTGCACTTTCACCAATAACAGCATTTTCTTAACAGCTTTATGTGGCTGAACCAGTACAGGGAACATATAATTTCATTCACACCTATAAGTCTTCTTGTGCAGAATCGTTCTTCTCAAGGGCTGTGCACACACACACACACACACACACGCACACGCACACGCACACACACACACACACACACACAGACACACACACACACAAACACTGTTCTTGGGTCAAAGGCAGGTTAACTGCCAGAGTGCGTGTTTCACTGCGAAATGCATTAAAATCGCTGTAAATCTCTGCAAAACCAGCTGCTTATACAGTTTCATTCATATTTTCTATCTTATTTCTTGTTCAAAAGAAAGAGTCCATATATAAAAATATACATTTATACATGAATATTTGTGTATATAAAAGCAGATGAGCAAAGGAATATAAATAAAACGAAAGAGATTTCACATTATGAAAAACTGAGTAAAATATGAATAGATCTGGTAAATATAACATTCATTCTACAAAAGTGCATCTGATCCAAATGAAGTCGAAGCTCTCCCTGCTCCAAGCCTGAGGCACAAGCCCTTTACAGAACCGTCGTCTCTAAGATTTCTTTCAGCTGGCATTCAGTAAGAAAAATCATATTTACTTGAATTCCTACTGTGCTTTTAAGATCCTACCAGTATCATGGTGAAATTTACCATTTGAAAATCTGACAGGACAAAGCATCTTCACACTTCCCAGTTCGCAATCTGGCAGGAGAGATAATCTTTACTGACCTTACACGTTTTTTGGTTTTTTCTGGAATGGCTGCCCTAAAAAGCACTGGAATGGCTCCCTCTGCAGGGGCAAAGGGTAAATTGCAGTGCAGTTCTGAAACGAGTACGAAGCAGTCATGACCAAGATAAAATGCACCTCTTTAAATCAGTCTGAGAACATATCCAAGCATTAACTCTCAGAGGAAATAAGCAGACGATTTACTATCCAACTAAAACCACACAAGTTGCACTTCATCAAAGGAGAACTGCTTTGACGTGCGACGCGGAACCCGTCTGAAGTGAGATCGGTGCAGGATGGCTGCCAGGCGGCAGGCTCCAGCCCCTCCCCCACCGAGCTGGGAAGGGCGACGCCCCCTCCACTGACCTCTGAAGAGGCCTATAGTCGCACGTGTTGGTGGATGCATCGTGCTTTGAAACTCATCCCAAGACATCCCACAAAAGTAAGCTAAAAAAAATCCCTTCAACCACCTCTGGAGCGCAGACTCGTGAAGCCACTACCCCTCCCTCTACCCACCCCGAGGTTTAGGCCTCACCAACAGCAGACATCACTCAAAGGTCAACTCAAGGGTCACATAAAATCCACTGGGAAAGGCAAACCGGAACAGAAACGACACTTCCAGCTAGGACGGATTTAAAGATCAAGTTCAATGTTCAAGCTTAGCCTGAACATCCATGGAAAATGATACTTGTTGCTTGGGTGCTGCTTCATGGATCAAACTGCACTAACCGTGTTTTGAGAGGTGAAGGTCTAGCAGCTTGTGTTCTGAAGGCACGGGTGGTGTGGTGCAATGCCGAGTCCACTAAGAAGCACGTCGACGGACCTCGTGTTCGGCTGGCGCTTACTGATGCCATTCTTAGGAACAAGTGTCTTTTATGGCAAGGGTGGCCTGCAGTGCCCCCTGGTGTTTTAAAGCGAGTGCTGCAAGACTACCTCTGCGGTTACATTCACAATGAAATCTGAATGCTTCAGATCGGACAACAGCAGGTCACACGTCCAATATCTGAGCTATCTGAGTTCAGACCGCTATTCTATCAATCCTGGTTTGCAATCATTGCACTTTGTTTTTGGAGTGGGCGGCTGGCCTTGCACATTTATTCGACGCAGATGCTGGAGACCCTTTGTGGACCTGGGCTAAAGTCCAGGTGGAGCATCCGCGGGGGCCCGTTTCAGCAGAGGATCTGGGAGAAGGGATGCCTGAGCAGCTCTTCAGCACTAGGCCTGTGTCTGGCCTCCACGAAGATGCGTCGGACGAAGTCTCGTGTGTGCTCGGAGATGAAGGAGGGCAACACGGGGTTCGTGGGCTGTGTTGCTATTTTAAAGATGGCCGCCATGGCTTCGTATTCTGCCCAGGGGGGCTTCTCCGTTAGCATCTCCACCACAGTACAGCCGAGACTCCTTAACCATGGAGACCCAAATACAGACACACACACACACACACACACACACACACACACACACACACACACACAAAGAATTTCATATATTCATCACTTTTGCTTGAGCTTCATAATAAAAAAAATAAATGTTAAGTAAAACTTCCCCTGTGAGGCAGTTTGGCAAACATTCAACTGTTGGCTCCACTTGGGAGTGATGAGGTGGCATTTCTGAGTTCGTTTTAATAACACAGCACATTAACAGACTATACTCCATGTACACATGTGCGTCAGAGCCATCGCTGAAGTACAGAGTCTGCACATGGTCGTTTTTGTGGAAACTTTACCCTGCAGGGCTGTTGACAATTAAAGTGTGTTTTTCCTGGCCAGACCTCCGAATCCTGATAGCGGCTGTGAGAAAGCTCCATGTATGTGTATCTGAGTGGATGTGTATACATTAAGGTAGAAGCATATCTGTGTTCCTACTCTCGCAGAGGAAGAGAAATACCAGTATTTCTAGATTGCCTCAAGCTGTCTTTCCACACAATGGTCCTTGTTCCAAGTTCCAACAGAACTTGGAACATTCTGGACCAAGCTGACCAATTGGCTCCTAGCCAATCATATCCTGCACCTGATTGGACAAATTGAAACCAATCAGGTTGTGAAGGGGAATCCCCTGACAGCAGGTTAGCTGTCCTCCTACTTAATTAGAGGTTGTGTGTGCAAGTATAGTACTGTGTTTTATTTCTGTGTTCTTAAAATAGTCTTGTTCCTTCCTTTCCCTCTTTAAATAGATTTTTCCCCTTTAGAAGTCTTGATCTGGCTTGTTAAATACATGACTTTTACCCTTTAGGAATGTCACTTTTAGCTCATAAATTCCAGCCCTTTGCTTTTTCACACAGTTACACTTACTGCTCCACTTATATAATATATTGAAATGTTATTTTCAGGGCACACCTCTACGTCATTCTACCTCTACGTCATTCTACCTCTATGCCATTCACGCATTCAAGTCATGCCTAATGGTCGTTTTCGTTACTTTCAGGCTGATAACTGGCACGTTGTCTCCCTTCCCAAAACATTCCACCGTTTCCTTATTCGAGTCATGCTTTTATGGGCATCAAACTCTCTTTCCTTACCGTTTATGGTGAGGTATTTTCAGAAAAATACTTTTTTTTTCATGGTTCCCTTGACTCTTGAAAATTTAAGCTGATCCTCCGCTAAAAGCGAGGGACATTATTTTTCCAGAAACGCACGCATATGATCGGTCGATCTGGTAAATGGTTGGCAGCACTTACCAGACGTCGGCTTTGCGTCCGTAGCCGTCTCCGCTGATGACTTCGGGGCTCATCCAGTAGGGCGTTCCGGTCACCGAGCTCACACCTGTGCTGGACATGCAGATGGTCTGCAGGCGTTTGCTGGCGCCAAAGTCTCCCAGCTTCACGTTCCCCACCGAGTCACGCAGGATGTTGGCACCTACACACACGTCACACTGCTCAGATCTGTTCCAACACTCATGGGTTATGACGGGCAGATTAACACACACTCACCTTCCTTCATAGGCCCAAAGAGTGTTTATAGAGAGTGTAAGAGAGTGAGATTGAGGCTATATATTACTCAGAACCCTTTATTTATTAGTATATGCATACCTTTTATGTCCCTATGTACGATCATGTTGCTGTGTAAGTAGGACATGCCCTCCAGGATCTGTCTGGTGTACTTTCGGGTCACGTTCTCCGTCAGAGCCCCGTAGGCCTTGAGTTGGTCTTTGACTGAGCCCTGACACACAGAAACATGAGGCCAGCGTTGTCATGACAAACACCAAAACTCAGGACGGAGCTGCACTGCAGAACACGGCAGCACAAGCCACACGTTAGTAAACCCTTGATGACAATGTGAGATGGAGATCCTGACACGTTTGCCCTCCCTAATGTGACCAAGATCGGAGCGAAACGGGCCACTTGGCAAAGATCCGTCGCTGGTACAACAGGTAGAGCAAGATGCTCATAGGGTCATGGGTTCCGAGGAATTGCGTTCAGCACACGTGCCGTCTACTGATAAATGTGTGTAACTCTGGATAAGAGTGGCTGGCAAATGCTTAAAATGTAGATTAATTTCCAGCTCAGCTGTTAAGATGTTGTGTGTGTTCACACACCCCAGGCATGTACTCCATGAAGATGGTGAGGGTCTTCTCACTGTGGTCTCGCAGACAGCCGTAGTACTGCACAATGCGCTCGTGGTGCAGGTTCTTCAGCAGCTGGATCTCACACTCCAGAGTACTGACCTCCTGCAGGGGACAGAACCGATCAGACTGGCAGAGGACAGGTACAGCTCAGAGGACAGATACAGCTCAGAGGACAGGTACAGCTCAGAGGACAGATACAGCTCAGAGGACAGATACAGCTCAGAGGACAGGTACGGCTCAGAGGACAGGTTCGGATCAGAGGACAGGTACAGCTCAGAGGACAGGTACAGCTCAGAGGACAGGTACAGATCAGAGGACAGGTACAGCTCAGAGGACAGGTACAGATCAGAGGACAGGTACGACTCAGAGGACAGGTACGGCTCAGAGGACAGGTACGACTCAGAAGACAGGTACGACTCAGAGGACAGGTACGGCTCAGAGGACAGGTACGACTCAGAGGACAGGTACGGCTCAGAGGACAGGTACGGCTCAGAGGACAGGTACGGCTCAGAGGGAGAGGAAGGGCCAGAACACGAGTAGCCTAGAACCGAATGGGTCCAAATCCCTGAGTAGCACAATCAATACACCCTGAATCATTAATATGTGTGTGTGTGTGTGTGTGTGTGTGTGTGTGTGTGTGTGTGTGTGTGTGTGTGTGTGTGTGTGTGTGTGTGTGTGTGTGTGTGTGTGTGTGTGTGTGTGTCTGCATGCGAAAAGGGGTGATATCACTCTATATTTGTCTGTTTGTGTTGTCATGTGTGGGCATGTACACTGTTTAGCCTGACAGCAAATCGTGTTTGCGAAAAGCTCACGTCAGTTTTTCAGCGTGTCACCTGAACCTCGTCACTAAACCATTGCTAAAATTGCGCACTCTCATAGGATGTGTCCCTTTGTCGCTTGATGGTGTGAAGATATTGTTGGAATACCCCTATTGACTCCAGGTTCCAACTCCCCTCTCCCAAACACACACACACACACACACACACACACACATTCTCACAGATACAGGAAATGAGTGTGTTTTTGCAGTTTCAGACAGGAAAAGATTCAAGAGTGTGGGAGAAAGTTTGGGGCAGGAGTGTCAGAGAAGAGTGGAGCAGAAGAAGAAAGAAAGAAAAAAAAGCAACATGCTTCCACGGCCCCTCATCCACACTTAGGCTGCTAGGAACAGCTGCTTCAAATAAACTCACTACAGAGCAGCTGTGTGTGTGAGATTGTGTGTGTGAGATTGTGTGTGTGAGATTGTGTGTGTGAGATTGTGTGTGTGAGATTGTGTGTGTGAGATTGTGTGTGTGAGATTGTGTGTGTGCCTGCTTTGTGCCATTTTCCCCAGAAAAAGAGCAAAACGTCAAAAAAAATTACCTACAGATCTTTTTGTAGATACTTTAAATTTTAGGAAAACAGATAACAGATCAGAATGAGTGTATTTATGATGTGGTGTGTGTGTGTGTGTGTGTGGTGAGGGACGTGCACAACACCTTGCTGGTCTCAGGGCTTGCTGGGTCGAACTGGACCTGTTTGGCAGCAAGTTCCCGGCCTGTATCCACATCATAGCAGAGGTAGACCCTGCCGAACGCCCCCTGACCCAAGAGCTTTCCCCTGCACCATGTCACTGGAGCTGTAGGGGCTACACACACACACACGCACGCACGCACGCACGCACGCACGCACGCACGCACGCACACACACACACACACACACACACACACGCACACACGCGCACGCACGCGCACACGCACGTGCATGCGCACACACACACACACACACACACACGCACACGCACGCACACACACACACACACACACACACACACACGCACACACACACGCACGCACACACGCACACACACACACACACACGTACACACACACGTGCACACACGCGCACGCACACGCACGTGCACGCGCACACATGCACACGCGCACACACACACGCACGCACACACACGCACACACACACACGCACGCACGCACACACACAGATACATACACATACACACACACACGCTAAGGTAAACATACATTGGCCACAAACATTAAACAATGACATGACACTGCATACAGAGTCCATGTGCAATATATACAAACTCCTCCCTCCAGTAGAGAGCTAACACTGTATGGTGAAACAAACTACAGGACGTAAGGGGACATTACTTGTCCACTGCAACGTCAATTGTGTCACCCACCACATACCAGCATCTGCCACTTCCACCCTCGACACGTGAACCAGCTAAGTGAGGGCTGGTTCCTCCCTCGGGGGCTAAGCCCAGTCTCACACTGCACTGTGGTGCCAACCGGCCCAAGCAGACTAGGTGGGGGTTTAACGTGGCTTTGGGACGCTGGCCCAATGTGGTGGAAGGTGTCCACAGCTCTCAGGGTCCTGGGGAACTGTTTATGGGTTCCCTTACATTTGTGAGACACTGGGCGGTCCTGGGGGCGGAGCCTGGACTGGGTGTCGACCAGCTGCCAGCTGCCAAGGCTCTCCTCGCTGCCGTTGAGAGATCGCCGTGATGGCACCAGCGTAAACAAGTTTCCCTGGGGACGCCGTATCCGTGGAAATGTCCGCCGACCTGAGCACGCAGCAGAACCAGCGAGAACAAATTATAGGAACCGAAGGGCCTTTTTCTCATTTGTGTGTGTGTTGTGTGTGTGTGTGTGTGTGTGTGTGTGTGTGTGTGTGTGTGTGTGTGTGTGTACATGCATGTGGATCTGCGTGAAGGAGCGTCTTACCCTCACTGTGGTCTTTGTGATGCAGAGACACGTGGTATCTGCGTGGGTACGTGCCCCCTTTGCCAACCACCTTATCATACACGTGGTTCTCACGGTCTGAGAGAAAAACACAGAGCAGAGGACTTAAAGGAAACCACCTCCACCCTTCACACAGGAGCAGCTACAACCACCTCCACCCCTCACACAGGAGCAGCTACAACCACCTCCACACCTCACACAGGAGCAGCTACAACCACCTCAACCCCTCACACAGGAGCAGCTACAACCACCTCAACCCCTCACACAGGAGCAGCTACAACCACCTCAACCCCTCACACAGGAGCAGCTACAACCACCTCCACACCTCACACAGGAGCAGCTACAACCACCTCCACCCCTCACACAGGAGCAGCTACAACCACCTCCACCCTTCACACAGGAGCAGCTACAACCACCTCCACCCTTCACACAGGAACTGCTACAACCACCTCCACCCCTCACACAGGAGCAGCTACAACCACCTCCACACCTCACACAGGAGCAGCTACAACCACCTCCACACCTCACACAGGAGCAGCTACAACCACCTCCACCCCTCACACAGGAGCAGCTACAACCACCTCCACCCTTCACACAGGAGCAGCTACAACCACCTCCACCCTTCACACAGGAACTGCTACAACCACCTCCACCCCTCACACAGGAGCAGCTACAACCGCCTCCACCCCTCACACAGGAGCAGCTACAACCGCCTCCACCCCTCACACAGGAGCAGCTACAACCGCCTCCACCCCTCACACAGGAGCAGCTACAACCACCTCCACCCTTCACACAGGAGCAGCTACAACCGCCTCCACCCTTCACACAGGAGCAGCTACAACCACCTCCACCCTTCACACAGGAGCAGCTACAACCACCTCCACCCCTCACACAGGAGCAGCTACAACCACCTCCACACCTCACACAGGAGCAGCTACAACCGCCTCCACCCCTCACACAGGAGCAGCTACAACCGCCTCCACCCCTCACACAGGAGCAGCTACAACCACCTCCACCCTTCACACAGGAGCAGCTACAACCACCTCCACCCCTCACACAGGAGCAGCTACAACCACCTCCACCCTTCACACAGGAGCAGCTACAACCGCCTCCACCCTTCACACAGGAGCAGCTACAACCACCTCAACCCCTCACACAGGAGCAGCTACAACCACCTCCACACCTCACACAGGAGCAGCTACAACCGCCTCCACCCCTCACACAGGAGCAGCTACAACCGCCTCCACCCTTCAAACAGGAGCAGCTACAACCACCTCCACCCTTCAAACAGGAGCAGCTACAACCACCTCCACACCTCACACAGGAGCAGCTACAACCACCTCCACACCTCCACGCATTCTCATCACCAACCTGTGCAGTCCTGCCGGTTGTCAGGGTAACTCCTGGCACGGTGCATGCGGGCCTTCCGGAGGGAGGGGCTACAGAGGGGACAAAAACCAACAGGTGAAGCGACTGGTCAGCGCTCCACCTGCAGCGCTGGGCGTGAAAGCAGAGCACCACCCTGACCTGTCCGAGTTGCTGTCCAGAGACTGGCAGCTCCCGGCTATGGAGTTTTCAGCACTGCTCCACGGATCCAGGACCTGAGGCAAGGCAAGTTTATTTCTACTGCACCTTTCATACACACTGGCAATTCCAAGTGTTTTCTTTACACAAGAAAATAAAGAAGCTTCTTACAACCCAAGATCTTAACAGATCTGGGGCCAGAACTCAGTTCAGCCACTGTTTCACTTTCTGGATCTGCATTTCAATGTATGAGCAGAGGTGAACATTCCAGGTTCAGAAAGTAAAAGTCCTCAAGATTTTGCTCAGGCTTCCTGGATTGTGTTGATTCCATTAATTTTACCTGGTTTGCACTAATTAGAAAATCCAGCAAGCTTGAGAAAAATCCTGGTGAGGAGTTTTACTTTCTGAACCTGGAATGTCCACCTCTGTGTATGAGGGTACCGTACATGTATGTGTGTGTGGGTGTGCGAGACAGAGAGTGTGTGAGTGCAGGTGTGTGAGAGTGTGTGTGTGTATTCATGGGCACTTACACACTGGTCACTAGTTTCAGGTATGAACTCCCCCTCACTGTTAATGCTGGTGTAGGATCCCTGACGTGCGATCCGCTGCTGTCGCTCTGGAACATAGCCTGGAGGTGGAGAACTCCGCCCAGTGTTCTGGGAGCCTGAAGGGACAGTGGGTGGGGGCAGAGGCAGGAGATCTTACAGATCCACCAATCACAGAGAGGGATCTCTCACCACTCACAGATGAGGTGTAAGAATGACAGGTGTTCTCACCAATCGACAGCTGAGATTACACTGCAGTGTGTGAGGTCTGAGCATGAACTCTTAAAAAGGAAAAAGCCAAGCATTTTGTTGTTGTGTTAAGAGCTACATTAACATTGTTTGGGTTTTACTGAAACATTTAACAGATGCCTGAAACCCGAATCCATTGTTTTGACTTGTAGGATGGTGTAATCCTTTAAGACAGTATGATTTCTGGCAGTGGGAGGCATTCTGTCTAAGAACCCTAAACCACAGTTCAGAAGACCAGAGTGAGGAGCCCTGAGGCTGTCCAGCTGAAGTCTGATGTAATAAACCCATATTTGCTGTAAGAGTTGAAATAGTGACTGCATCATGGTGAACACAGTGTCTGGGTCGGAGGCCCAGAGCCTCTTGAAGGAGAGTGAAGTTGAGCTATTGCGGCTCAGAGACGCTGAATCAGTGGAGTGGACCCCAACTGTAAACAAACGTCTGTTTCCTCCAGACATGGGAGCGCTAAGAGGTCCTGCCTCTCTCCCGTCCTCACATGCTGAAGCAGCTCCCCCCCCCACACACACACACACACCCACACACACACACACACAAAATCTCTGGAGCAAGCCACTGTTGTACCATGCTAATACTGTCTTACAATCTGATTGGCTGGAAGCCAGGAGGCCATTGTGCAGCAACTAGGGATGGTGAACAGGAAGAGGAAGAGAGCGCAGTGCTCATGGAGGAAGTCTGTGGAACAACAGAGAGGGAAAGAGGGAAAGGGGGGGAGAGAGAGAGAGGGAGAGAGAGAGAGAGAGGGGGGGGGAGGGAGAGAGAGGGAGAGAAAGGGAGGGAGAGAGGGAGAGTGAGAGAGAGGAAAGGGGAGAACCAGCAGCAGAGAAAAAGAGAACAGAGAGAGAACAAGTGAAAGGAAAGGGAGAGAGAGAGAATAGAAACAGAAAACGAACGAAACACAGAGGCAGAAGGGTGCATGGCTGAGGAGAACACAGAAGAAAGAGGCAGAGCAGAGTCAGACGAGGTCCAGGCTTTAGAAAGAGAAAGCTATGACACAATATCCCAGAGGCATGCGTGGCCCCTCCAGGGTCTTCCTGTTCTCTTCATTCCTCGATGTTCTTTCCTCTTTGCCGAGAGCTCTCTGTGTACACCACCAGCAACAGTGGAGCAGAGCTGGACGCCTATGCTATATGTGTGCCAACCATTATTGTATCATTTTTAATATACTCTGTGTGTATGTGTGTCCATTGTGTTTGCTCACTAGTGGATGGGTGGCGCCCCCTGGGCTCGGAGGACTGGTAGGCTGTGCTCACATCTCCAGTAGACTGGGAGGTTTTGATTCGAACCTGCTTACAGCTGGAGTGATGGGGAGAGGGAGTCACCTGTAGGTACAACACACACACAAATACACACACACGTGTCTCACACTGTATTTGATGTATTTCTCTGTGTATGTATGTATATATGTATGTATCTATGTACAGTGGGATGCGAAAGTTTGGGCACCATTGTTAATTTTCCTGATTTACCTTTATAAATCATCGAATGTTTGGATTAAAAAATTCAGTTAAATATATCATATAGGGAACAAACACAGTGATATTTGAGAAGTGAAGTTTATATGATTTACAGAAAGTGTGCAATAATTGTCTAAATAAAAATAGGCAGGTGCATAAGTTTGGGTACTGTTGTCATTTTATTGATTTCAAAACCTTTAGAACTAATTACTGGAACTTAAATTTGGTTTGGTAAGTTCAGTGACCCTTGACCTCCATACACAGGTGACTCCAATTATGAGAAAGGGTAGTTAAGGGTGGCAACTGTATGGTTTTCTCCTCTTTGCATCTTCTCTGAAGACTCGCAGCATGGGAGATTCAGAACAACTTTCAAATGAAAACAAAGATTGTTCACCGTCATGGATTAGGGCCGGCCCTAGGCAAAAAACGGCCCGCTGGGCACATCCGGCCCGTTGTGCGTCCCTGTCCGGCCCGCGAGAGGCCAATCATAAATGAAACAAATATCTATGTCGTGCGTGCAATACAACTGTGACGCTTTAATTTTGAAAGCCCTACGTTTGTGTTAATTCCGTGTGGACGTACCTGCGTGTGTGTGTGAGCTGTGCGAGAAACACTGTAGGTGATCAGCGACAAGTTAAGGCTTTCGAGAGTGTACGTTGCACCTCGCGCGAACCTCCGCAAACGGCGGAAAATTTACGTGACGAATTTTTATTGTGCATTGTGTTCCAGGTTTGAAAAGTGCTGGAATTTAGGTTAAAGTACTTGAAAATGCTTGAAATTGTAACTGTATTTCGATTCACAACAAATAGCTGACTGAACAGGGGGGTATTCCAGAAAGCGGGTAAGTAAACTCAGAGTTAACAAAAGCTCAGGTTTTCCGTTCCAGAAACCGAGCTTAGAGAGAACCTGAGTCATCTGGGAAATATTGAAATGGACCTTGAAAGTGCCGTAGAAGTGCTTTAAAGCTAGGTTTAAGCCAGGTTTATACTTGACGCGGCGTGAGGGTCCGCGCGGCGAAAATTATGTAATCGCGGTGGCCTCACGCGCTGTTGATTCGCAAGGTCGTGAACCTCTCGAATTTTGTAACTTCGCACGCGCGCCGCGCTTCAGCGCAATGAACAAAGTCATGTTTGCAGGGTTCATACACCTTTACAAGGTGGAATTAAAGCATTTATACATGTGTATGTGTTTATGTATATGTGTGTATGTGTGTGTCTCTTTTCTCATCTGCTGCTTCTTTCTAATGTTTTTAGTTATTTAATAATTTATTTTAAATTGTTGGTGATTTATTCTAATCATTTTTAGTTTTATATAAACTCTTGTTGCTTATTCCCTTGTAAAGTGTCCTTGTGTGTCTTGAAAGGCGCTTATAAATAAAATTCTATAATTATATACGTCACTTTCAAGGTCCATTTCAATATTTCCCAGCACGTTAAACTTAATTAAGTTAAATATTTATACATATATTCGAAATGATCCGAAATAATTCGCTTTATCACATTATTTAATTGTTGTTTATTTTCAAAATTCCCAATCTTAACGTCTTCATGTTCTCTCATGTTTCGTCCTAGAATTACAAGAGGCTCGTATTTGTTAACGTAATACAAGAAAACTGTTCATTCAGATGGCTATTTGTTGTGAAACGAAGTAGTTACAATTTCAAACATTTTCAAGTATTTAGCCTAAATTCCAGCACTTTTCAAATCTGAAACAAAAAGCAACATTAAAATTGGTCAGGTAAATGTTCCTTCCCCTGTTTTTGAGGGGTGTTTCTTTATACCAACACACATTGTTTCGGAGAACACTGCACAGAATGTGACGCAGCAAGTATAAGTGCCTCCTCCGTTCGCGGAAGTTTGCGTGAGGTGGGCGGAGCCACTGTGATGACGTCATTATTGTTTGTGTGGCCCTCTGACACAATTCAGGTTTCTCATGTGGCCCCTTGTAAAAATTAATTGCCCACCCCTGGATTAGGGGAAGGATACAGAAAGCTATGCCAGATATTTCAGCTTTCAGTCTCCAGCAGGGGTGGAAAGTAACTAATTACATTTAGTAATTTTTTATGAGTAATTTTTATGAGTAATTTGTAATTTTCTGAGTAGTTTTTGAAATATGTAATTTTTACTTTTACTTGAGTAAATTTTGACCTAAGTAGTTTTACTTCACTACATTTGAACGCCCTCACGTTACTGAGTAAAAAATATTGAGGGTGAAAAATTTAATGCGGGCAGAAATTTAAACTTCTGAGTCCCAGAACTGAAAGCCAATTGCGTGGCCTTGCCTTGCGCACGCCCTTTCCATTGTCTCATAATCAGGTCATAATCCAGTGCACTTTTTTAATTTATTTTTTTTAATCTTCTATCTATCACGTTCTGTGGGATCCTGTGGACATTTTATTGTGAATAGTGGAATCCTGTGGGCACTGTATTTTGAATAGTTGGATCCTGTGAGCGTTTTAATAGTGGAATCCTGTGCGCATTTTGTTTTATTTTGAGATGTGGGATCCTGTGGTCATTTTATATTTTATTTTGAGTTGTGGCATCTCAAATTATTTTTATTGTGAATAGTGGGATCCAGTGGGCACTGTATTTTGAATAGTTGGATCCTGTGAGCACTTACTTTAAAATTGTGGGATCCTATGAGCTTTTTTTTTTTTTTGATGTGGAATCATGTGGGCATTTTATTGTGAGTAGTGGAATCCTGTGGGCATTTTATTGTGAGTAGTGGAATCCTGTTGCATTTTAGTTTGATTTGTGGCATCTTGTGGGCACTTAATTTTGTGTGCATTTAGTTTTTTGAATAATTTGTTATTTAAACGTCTTTATTCTTATCATAGTGTTGTCTGTTGGACAATAGGACTGAAAATTGTTTGCACTTTATGGTACAGGTTGTGACTGTCCTTGTGCTGTG